>NW_014575369.1:0-13176 GCF_000527765.1 Bipolaris victoriae FI3
GGAGCCGGTGCCGGTGCTGGTGGCAGCACTGGAGGAAGCACTGGTGGTTCCACCGGTGGTTCTTACACCAGCTACTAAAACGTTGACCAGGATTCACGACGGGTATTTCGGCTAGATACTGAGGTTTTCCTAGTATATATTTCACACGAGGCATAATAATATTACTTTCCTTCTTCAAAAATCTTCTCTCCTCTAAATGACCTTTGCAGTGACTTCATTTCATCTTGCCTTGCCCCTTTTCTGCTTACGACATTTGGAACACTGGATCGGAACTTTAGAAGAGGACTGACAAAATTATGAAACACGGACTCCATCTAACCCAGCAACCGCAAGTCTTTGGTAGTGTGGTTATACTCTATATCTTTTGTTTTGCGCGAGCTGTTAATATATAAATTCAATAATCTCCACTATAGTCGTAACTATATCATTTTCATATATCATAAGTGAAGATGCAAAGAACCATGCATGCCAAAACGCCAACCTATAACCAATGTAATTCAACCCCTTTACGCTTGTCTTATCCAACCCATCGTCTAGCACTCTTGAACATGCGAGACCAGGGTCCGAGTTCGCCCCAGTCCTCTGTGTTCTTGGGGAGATAGCTAGCCACTTCCTTCAAGATAGTTCGCTCGGGGTGCGGCATGAGTGCCAGCACGCGTCCGTCGGCGCTGCGTACACCGGTGATACCCATTGGTGAGCCATTGGGGTTGTAGGGGTACGTTTCAGTTTGTTTGCCATAGTTGTCGACGTAACGGAGAGATACGAGGTTCTCGTTGTACATCGTTTGGGGTGTGGATGGTGAAGACGCCGAGGAGGAGAAGTGAGCGCGGCCCTCGCCGTGGGCTGTGACAATGGGGAGCTTAGAACCTGCCATACCGTGGAGGAAGACGGATGGTGGCGTATTAGGGCCCTTGGGGTCGAGCACTTCGACCATGCAGACACGTGCTTCGTATTGCTCAGATGCGTTGCGCTCGAAGCTTGGCCATAGCTCTGCACCTGGGATCAATTCCTTGAGTTTGCTCATGAATTGACAACCGTTACAAACACCGAGTGCGAAGGTGTTAGGGCGCGTGAAGAAGTCCTGGAACTCCTTACGTGTTTCGGGATGGAGGAGCACAGATTTTGCCCATCCTTGTCCAGCACCAAGTACGTCGCCATACGAGAAACCACCACATGCCGCAAGGCCTACGAAGCCGGCCAGTGATACACGACCCGAGATGATGTCAGTCATATGTACGTCGATAGCTGAGAAGCCAGCTTGATGGAAAGCAAATGCCATCTCAGCTTGGCCGTTTACACCCTCTTCTCTTAGGATGGCCACACGAGGCTTAGCCGTGAAAGGCGACTTCAGATTGGACATGAGAGGCATGATATTCTCGGAAGGCTTGAAGGTCAGGTTGTATGATAGACCCGGATCCTTGTCGTCGAGAATGCTGTTGAACTCTGCATCGGCACAGACAGGGTTGTCACGGAGCTTCTGCATACGGTATGAAGTCTCTGCCCAACGCTGTTGTAGTTTTTGCCGACTGTTCCGGTAAACGTTCTTTGTTCCGACATAGAACGAGATGTCCTGCTTCGAGGCCTCAGGTACCCGACCTATCTTCTTAATCATGCCTGGCGGCGGTCCGCAGGTGGCAAAGCAGCGGTTGAAAGCGGTCTCATCCTGCTTCCTGACCTGGAAGACAGCACCAAGTTCTTCATTGAAAAGCGCTTCCAAGACATCCTTGGGTTCGCTCGATGCCGCGACATGGTCCAGCATGATTTCAAGGCCACATCGTCCGGCAAAAGCCATCTCGACAAGCGTCGTGAAGAGACCACCATCTGATCTGTCGTGGTAGGCGAGTACGATACCAGCCTCATGAAGTTGATCGATGGCATCAAAATAGTCCTTGATGACATCGGCGTCATATACATCAGGCGCCTCATCGCCGACCTGGCCAAATGTTTGAGCCAAAGCAGAACCGCCAAGATGTTTCTTGCCAGCCGCCAAGTCAACATACATGAGAATAGTCTCACCAACACTCTCAAAGCGTTCCAATGCAGGTGTCCATGTGCGATCGATGCGGTCAACAGGTGCGAAAGCCGTGATCACCAAGGACATTGGTGCAGTAACTTCCTTTGCCTCTCCGCCTTCTGACCACTTCATCTTCATGCTCATAGAGTCCTTTCCAACTGGGATGGAAATGCCGAGCTTGGGGCAGAGATCCATTCCAATGGCTTCCACTGCCTCATACAAAGCCGCACCCTCACCAGGGTGACTACTAGCAGACATCCAGTTGGCTGAGAGCCTGACCCTAGAAAGCCTGTCGAAGAGACTAGCTGCAGCAATGTTCATGAGCGACTCGGCTACAGCCATTCTTGCGGATGCTGCTGGAGAGATGAGAGCTAGAGTGGGCTTCTCACCCATAGTCATGGCTTCACCCGTCTTGACTCCAGCCAGCAGCGATGTAGCTGTCACCGAAACATCAGCCACAGGCGTTTGCCACTTGCCAACCATCTGGTCGCGAACCGTAAGGCCGCCAACTGTTCGGTCTCCGATGGTGATGAGGAATGATTTTGAGCCTACAGCTGGAAGAGTGAGCACTCGGTCGACAGCTTCGTTGATCAAGCCATCTTTGGGCGTGTCTGGAATATACATTGACAGGCTGCTGTCGAAGGCTGGCAACCTCAACTTTCGGCTTTCGACAATACGTGACATCTTGGGTGGCTTTCCAAATAGCGTGGCCATTGGAAGATCGATGGGAGTCGGGTTTTCCTTGGAATCCCTGTCTTTCAGGACAAGGCGTTGCTCCTTGGTAGCCGTACCAACGACTGAATAACCACAGCGTTCTCGGTTGCAGATGCGCTTGAAGAGGTCCAATTGATCAGGAGCAACTGCTAGTACGTATCGTTCTTGGGCCTCGCAGCACCAAATTTGCAGCGGGCTCATGCTCTTATCAGCACTGTCTACTTCGCGCAGCTCAAAGATAGCGCCGAGACCAGAGTCGTGGACAAGCTCGGGGAGAGCATTGGACAGACCACCTGCGCCCACATCGTGAATGAAGAGAATGGGGTTCTTGTCACCCATGGAGCGACACGTGTCGATGACTTCCTGTGCTCGCCTCTGCACCTCGGGGTTGCCTCTCTGCACACTAGCAAAATCAAGATCGACCTTGCCTTCTCCAGACTGAATACTAGAAGCCGCACCACCACCAAGACCAATGAGCATGGCGGGACCACCGATAACGAGGAGATGCGAGCCAGCGGGCACAACATCAGGGTCCTTGAGTGCGTGCTGCGGCCTGACTGTACCTACACCACCTGCTAGCATGATGGGCTTGTGGTATCCTCGGATCTCGGACTCCTTTTCGTTTGTGAAGACACGCATGAGCATGGTACGGAAGTAGCCAACAGTGCATGGACGACCAAACTCGTTGTTAAATTGCGCACTGCCGATTGGAGCCTCGAGCATAATGTCGCGACTGCTGGCGATGTGCGCAGGCTTTCCAACATCTTTGAGCTCCCATGGCCTTTCAAAACCCTCCAGGTTGAGATCGGATACAGTGAAGCCTGCCAGACCGGCCTTTGGCTTGGAACCACGTCCAACCGCTCCTTCATCTCTGATCTCACCTCCAGAGCCGGTGGCCGCTCCAGGAAATGGCGAGACTGCAGTTGGGTGGTTGTGTGTCTCGACTTTGCAGAGGATGTGCACAGTTTCCTTTGCGCCGTTCCACTCGCCGGTGAGGTCATTGGGTGCCCAGAAGCTCGCCTCTTCTCCCTGCAGTACTGCTGCATTGTCGCTGTATGCACTGACGACGTGCTGAGGGTTCTTCTGGTGTGTGTTTCGGATCATTCCAAATAGCGACATGGACTTGCGCATACCGTCGATGGTGAAGTCGGCATTGAACTGCTTGTGTCTGCAATGCTCCGAGTTGACCTGGGCAAACATGAAGAGCTCTACGTCTACAGGGCCTCGCTTCAGCTCCTGGGTGTATGCCTCGACAAGGTAGTCGATTTCTGACTTGTCCATGGCCAGCCCCAGCTCCCTGTTGGCATGGTCCAAGGCGGCATGGGCGCTACTGTACTCATCAAAGCTGATGGTGGTCGCTTGCGCAGGCTCTCCCTCGCCGAAGATAGCCTCGAGATTTGGCGCAGTGCGGCTGATGGTCTGGGTCATGCGGTCGTAGAGGTGGTCGCGGTTGGGGATCTCGTCGGCGTCGAAGGTGCGATCAAAAGTGGCGGCGATGACCATGCCACGCTCGATGCGCTTTACCGATTGGTTGAGGGTGCATGTGCGTGCAATCATCGAGGCCAGAGAGCTCCATGGCGAGATTGTGCCCGCGCGTGGGGAGACGTAGAAGAGAACCGTCTCGCTGTCCCGCGGCTCGCCGCCACGGTGAACGGCATCGAGGAGTGTCTGTGCAAGGCGGTCATTCGAATCTGGATACTCGCCATAGTGCAGAATTTGCTGCAGCGTCTTGAGCTCGCCCTCGGTCAATTCTTTGAGGGGATTGACAAAATGCAGCCACAGCGAGCGGACCTCCTTTGCGCCGATTGCCTGCGCCAGGCGCTGTAGGCGAAAGTCGGAATGGGCAGCCGAGCCTGGAAGAATGAGGTACGGATCCTCGTTCGCCGCCATTGTGTGTGCCGCCTAATTGAAAGTGTAGAATGGGAATCGCGGGGTGTCCGAAGACAAAAGCAAGGGCGGGCGCGTCGTCACATGGCGGGGTGAAAGTCTACCCAAAAATTTCGGTGGGGCAAAATCGAGTCGACGCCATTGGACTGCCCCGCCCGTATGTCGGAGAGATGGACACTACCATTATAGCACTAGTAGCAGACCCGATATTTTCCCCGGCATGCATAGAATGCTATTTTGCATGTATAGCATTCTTAGAAGCTGTCTACGCGCACCCCTACGCCCTTCTCCCCTGACAGCTCCAGCAGGGCCTTGCCAATTGCAATGTCCATAACCCCCACGCCCACACTCTTGTATACCACAAACCCTTGTTCCAGCCACTTTTTGACCCCATTGTCTTGTCTCAATCCATCCATCTTTCCTACCTCTATCATTCTTTCTGTAGCAACGCCTGCTTTGACCAACTCTCCGGCTTCATCCATGCATCCCTTGATGCTGTCAACAGCAATGCACGCGTTGTGAACTTGCGAGGCAAAGAGGCCAGAAGGAGTGGTGATTTGGCTGAGGAGATCAGGATCAATTTCTTGCATGTCGAGACGGTAGGAGCCAATGGCGGAGATGAAGCGAGATTTATCTGCTTCCGAAGATAGATACGAAGCAGGAAACAAAGGTGTAGTGCTGGGTGTTGTGCAAAACATGACCTGCGACTCCTTGACCAGACTCTTCAACGCATCTTCGTCTCCCTCAAAGACTCTGATTTGGATATGTGAACTGAGTCCCGCTCTTGTCAACGACTCGACTAACTGGTCTGCTCTGGTCCGAGATCGATTCACAATGGTAATCTTGCTGATGTCGCTGCTCTTGAGTAGAACCGCCAGTCGGATATGCCACTCGGCCTGCTTACCCGCGCCAAACACGACTATGTTTTGTGTGGATTTCCTATATCGGTACAACAACATGGTTCCCAAAGCAGTGCGGAAGGCAGTCAGCTCTGCTGCATTCAGCACGCCTACGGCCTGGCCCAATTCGTCGCAAATTGTGAGGACGCTTTTCAGCGCGGGCTTGGGCTTCTCGCCTGGAGGGGGGGCCTGGGATGGGGCGACACCAACAATCTTGACACCAATGGACGAAGGTGTCGTGGCGGGCATGAACAGGCTGACCTGCCCATCTGGACGCGTGACCTGGGCGCGGTGTGGTTGGTAGGGAGCTTCGTCATTGCACGAGTACTGTGAGAGAGCCTGGTTGAGGCGTGATGTGAGCTTCTCTGCGTCGACTGGGCTTAGGTTGCAAAGAAGAGACCTGATATCAGCGTCGGATAGTACGGTAAAGGCCATGTTGCCTGCTAAAGGCCCGATTTCAGCGTTGAAATAGTCTGGGTGGGTTCCCGCATGATACTACTATAACACTGGTTGATGTCATCTTATTGTGTAGGGCTTACTCCTTGCTATCCACATCTCGGCCGATGTCGGGTCTTAAGGTGTGATAATGGCGGGGATGCCCAGGGGAAGGAGGACCATGCAAAAGCACCGCCAACGGCTATTGCCGGTCTAGCGTCTGCCTTGGACCCCGTCATCAGTATTGCTGACGCCAATGTAATACTATCTACGGTACTACACACGTACATGTTCACAAGAAGAGAAAGGCGAGTAAGTATACACTTGCTGTTCCCCTGGATGCCTACTGCGAGTGTGCCATTTACCCGCTGTGTCAAGCCCACGCTCTTTTATAATACGCATGTTATGTATGCATGTACATACATGCGCATGTACCAACCATTGCTCAATAACGCGCCACCCAATGTGGCTGCGAAGCACGTTCTTCATCATCACCACAGTGCGTCTACAGAGTAGCTAGCTTGTTGCTAGTAGTGGCGTCCGTCGATAATAATGCCTCTTCTGGAAACGACATCTGGGCTGTCTTCTGCACACGAGCACGCGCGCACCGGAGATAAGCAGCTTCGGGTCTAGCAGGCCGGAGTGGTTGCCTGATACTCAACACCGCCGGCCCCTGATGAGCTTTCGATGAACTCTCCTCGCCCTTGGCTCTCGTCCATCTCCATCTCCGTCTTGGCACAAAGCTTGCTTGTCACACAATGTCATCAGACTCTCCCACGCCTGAGCCTGGTGCTGTTGCTCCACCTCCACCTCTACCCGCCCCCGCAGCCAAGCCACAGCGGGTTCTCTCATGCATTCTATGCGCTCAACGCAAAGTCAAATGTGATCGCAGATCTCCATGTTCAAACTGTATAAAATCAGGGGTCCAATGCGTCTCTGCTGCAACCGCTCCTCGTCAGAGACGCCGCAGATTCCCTGAGCGAGAGTTGTTGGATCGTCTTCGCCACTATGAGCGTCTCTTGACAGAGCACGATATCCCCTTCGAGCCACTGCATGCCTCTCAGGCAAACCGCTATTCCGGTCCAGACGCTATAGGTAGTAATCATGTAGCTGGCACTCAAGGTAAACACACTACCCAGAATATTGCCGAGCTGTCACGCCCAAGTCTGGCGACCGAGTCCACTCAAGCAAAGTATGCGGGCTCGCCCTGAATCAACTACTATCGTATTACTAATTTTACTCAGGAGTTTTTGGAGTGCCATGGTGCGCAAGGTGAGCTTGTAAAAGTCCACGCAGTGATTGCACTGACACGTGCAAAGTTGCAGTATCCATACGACGGCGAAAGCCAGGAAAGTGATGATGAGTCTGATGAAACTGACCCCACAGACCGCGTCCTCGAGCCACAAAAAATCGTCAAGGCATGGGACGACCTTTTCGCCGAGGGACTATACCGTAATGATCACCTCTTGTTCTGCTCACGAACTGTCGGAGTCGAGCTCTCGGCTCTACATCCATCTCAGACGCAAATCTTCAAACTTTGGCAGCTATACTTGGAAAACGTAGACCCAATCTTGAAGCTCACACACACCCCTACTCTCCAAGCGCGCATCATCGATGCTGCTGGCGATGTGACCAAAATCGAACCCAACTTGGAAGCTCTCATGTTTGCAATATACTGCATGGCTGTCTCTAGTCTTGACCAAGATCAATGTCAAACCATGTTTGGTGCGCCTAGAATCGAGGTTCTCAGGGGCTACCAGTTGGGGGCCAGGGAAGCATTGCTCAATTGCGGATTCATGAAATCGAGCAATCGTGAGTGCTTAACTGCCCTTCATCTCTACTTAGTAAGTTAGAGAAAGATTGGGCCTGCCATCTAGTAGTCATCTGATGAGTTCAGTTCACGCTCAAGCCCGAGGTCGACCCGCGTTCACTGTCGTCCCTGTTAGGCACTGCAATTCGTATTGCTCAGCGCATGGGCATCGATTCAGAGGCCACAAATGCGAGACATCCTGTTCTTGAGGCCGAACTGGTACGTAAGGACACACACGTATACATCTTGATGCTGACTCTCACCAGCGACGTCGGTTGTGGTGGTCCCTTGTGCTTTTTGACAGCCGCATCGCAGAAATGACGGATTTCAAGATGGCTACGCTCATACCTACGTGGGATTGCCACACTCCCCACAATGTAAACGATTTCAGCTTGCGCAATGAAATGAAGACTCCACCTACTGAGTCTAACAATATATCTGAAGCATTGTTCGCCGTGGTGCGCTGCAAGCTTGGCGACTTCATCCGGCACAATCCTTCTCATCTAGACTTCATCAACCCAATCATGAAGAATCTTGTGAAGAAGCCCCCGTCCGGTTCTTGCTCGGAATTGGAGGATATTGCACATTTCGAGTCCGTCTTGGAGAGCAAATATCTCTCGCAATGTGATCCCCAAATCCCGCTGCACTTTATGGCAATATGGTGGACGCGTGTCTTCATTGCAAAAACTCGGTTTGCACACTACTTGGCAACGCGGTCGCCGAATCCCGAGAATGAGACCGACGAACAACACGGTGTCAGCCTTACACATGCTCGCACCATGCTGGAATGCGATACAATACTGATGGGCTCCCCCCTGACCAAAGCTTTTCGATGGATCATATACCTACACTTTCCCTTCCCCGCTTACGTCCACTTAATCCAAGATTTGAAACGACGGCCGCTGTCAAACCACGCGGATTTGGCCTGGCAAGCCATGTGCGACAATTGCTCTGTTCGCTTTGAGAGCCTCCACAATAAGGACAATCCCATGGAATCGAGGCCTAGAAATCCTTTCTTCGCAATGTTCGCAGAACTCGTACTCCAAGCATGGGACGCGCGCAAAGCAGCATCCATACACGCTGAACCCCCCTTGCTTGTTACGTACGTCACACAAAGATTATCGCGTTTGAGTGAAAGAAAGATAGAATCTTGTGAGACTGTAGAGTCGGGTGGTATTCCGTATACATCCGAGCTTATGGACCTAGGTAGCACTGGCCCATGCTACAACCTGACTGAAACATTCTCAATGGCACCTGCGCAAATTTCGACAAGCTTCAACAACATGCAGTGGGCCTGGCCAGCGCCAAACTGGGGCACGGTACCTGGGCAAAATTGGTGAACACGGTGTTCTGGGACTCAATTCAATTGAAACAAAGGTGTTCATCGAGTTGACCAGATCCTGCCGGTACATACGTTGTTAGGTATTTGCTAGTAAGCTGACAGAAGAGATCAGATCCGGCCTGACTGCGGCAGATTTAAAGCAATTCCATTCCTAAAAATTACTCAGCTAAGAAATGGTTCACAGCGCCAAGGATACGCTACTAGGAGCATGGGAGCGTTGCACACTACTTGATCTATGATGGCATACAGTTCCCAGCTCCCAGGTGGACTGGTTCTCACTACGACCCAAAGCTCGTATCTAGTAAATCAAGTTTCAATTGACTGAACGATACCAGGTTTCCATCTCGCACACATGAATCGACCCCGGAAGCAAACATGCGGCCTCTTAGTCGTGTTTCCGTCAGTCTTTCGTCACGAATAGACTTTTACAGTACAAACTGCGTCAGCCAGAGTGGACTCGGCTCTTACATGGCAGAGTATAGGTCTGGGTATTCGGCTACGTACTATATCCAATGGCGTGTTCTGCACATCCTTCCTACTGAGGGGACAGGGGCAATATTCCAGAGGTGGGTATCTGGCTAAAGATTCTCTTTGTAGCTATCGTCACCCTGATGTACGCAGGGATTAACTGGAGGGTTGCCTTGGCGTTTCAAGCAACTTGGCAGGAAAACAAAATCCTCCCTTTGCGAGCGCTTAATACCTTCACGACGATAACGACAGCGTCTCGCGCAGTGTATGGCGGCTGCAGCCACAGTGGCATCGATATGCGAGCACCGTTACGCCAATGTAGTTCCCCAAACGTTTGGGAATTATAGCATGAACCAGTAACATCTGCCGGCACTGCTTCGGTGCGTGAGCTAGCCTTCTCATGGCAGATAAGATTGGTGTGATTCCTGAGGCGCAGCATTCGGCATGACTCTAGGGAGGTCGATGCCACCGACAATAGCATCGCCCCTAGCCGAATTTGGATTTTCGGCCCGCTACCGATGGCATGAACCCCTGACAGTTTACTCCAAAGTCACTTAGCGCTATCGACCATAACAAAACAACGGTATGTGAATGATCGTCTGCAAGGAGCCCTACTCAGGCACATTGCCCTTCCTGGTGCCTACTTTGCCTGTTCCGATGCTAGGGCAACAGCCCTTCCGTTCCATGTCTCGCCACTACCCACTTTCGCAAACTCGTATGGCCCGGTGTGCGTCGAAGTATTGAATCGATAGTCGGGATATCGGCACAGCTATATAGCAGGTTGGCGCCCCGTCCTGGGAAACGTCTCCAGGCACCGCACTCTGTGTTGACATCCAGGATGCAGTCCCAAACTCTTCTCGCAGTGCTTTCTGCAGCCATTCTTTTCCAATCTACTAATGCTCTTAATGCGTGCCCCGGCACCGACACAGTCTTTACCGGTACCCAGGGTATTAGGTACCGAGTATGTCCAGGAACCGATCTCACTGGTCCTACAGTCTCAGTGACACCCAAAGTCGCTTCTGTCACAGCATGTGCAAAGCTCTGTGACAAGAGCATGGACTGCTTCAAAGCCGTTTATGATACACGGACAAAGGACTGCCACTTCAAGGAAATTGCGGGTTTGAACTGGGTTGCCAACGATCGTTATCAAGTAGTTCAGGCTGAGCAAGTCAACATCGCCCGCTGCCCTGCAGGCGAATGGACGTATGGAAGAAACAAGGTGAGCTCACGTGAGACGTTACGATGCGATATTACATGCTAAGAAGAGACGTTCTAGAAACGATACACCGTTTGCCCGGATACTGATATCCGGGGACCAACTGAGAAGTTGTTTGGAGGTGTTGCCGACTTCGAGAAATGTGCTTACCTCTGCGCAAACTGGGCGACCTGCAAGGCAGCAGTCTACGACAAAGCCGAGTCTGTTTGCCACATCAAGGCTGATTCGCGTTCCAACACATTGATCTGGTCCACCGACAAGCGTTACGATGTCATGCGCCTGATAGAACCATCTGCCCCTGCACAGAACGGCGAGTGGTCTGATCTTATCCACCTGCCAGTGATTCCTGTTGCTGCATATGTTGTTCCCGAGTACCCAGTCTCGCAACGACTACTTGTATTCTCCAGTTGGGGTGTTGATGCCTTTGGCGGCCCTGGTGGACGAACACAGTTTGCCGACTACAACTACCAAACGTATGTTCTATCTGCGATCTAGACATCAAGTACGCTGACATCTTTTGTAGTGGAGCTGTGTCAGCTCGCACTGTAAGCAACACAAAACACGACATGTTTTGCCCTGCAATGAGCAGTCTACAAGACGGACGACTTGTAATCCAAGGAGGCTCTGATGCAAATGCCGTTACTACCTACAACCCGGCCTCGAACACCTTTGTCCGTTCCGCTGACATGTATGTGGATATCGTATAAAACATATGGCTCTATGCTAACTCGCCTAGGAAAATGGCTCGTGGCTACCAGTCATCCTGCACCACATCTGACAACCGCATCTTCACCATTGGAGGCGCGTATTCAGGCCCCCGCATGGGCAAGGACGGCGAAGTTTACGACCCTGTTACCAACACTTGGACTGCTCTTCCGAACTCCAAGATTGCCCCAATGCTTACCAGGGACCATGAGGGTATTTGGCGCGAGGACAACCACGCATGGCTCTTTGGCTGGAAGAACAAGTCTGTATTCCAAGCCGGACCCAGTAAGGCCATGAACTGGTACGGAACAACAGGTAAGGGTTCTCAGGTGGCTGCTGGTATTCGAGACCCTATCGACGATGCCATGTGCGGTATCTTTGTCATGTACGATGCCACTGCTGGCAAAATCTTCAGCGCCGGTGGTTCTTCCGACTACACTGACTCGGATGCTAATGCCCGTGCCCACATCATCACCATTGGTGAACCCAACACTCCGGCCAAGGTCGAGCGCGTCGCCGACATGACTTATCCTCGTGGTTTCTCTAATGCTGTTGTTCTGCCTGATGGTTGCATTGTTATCACCGGTGGCCAACGCCGCTCCAAGGTATTCACCGATGACGACGGTGCCTTGTACCCCGAGATTTTCAACCCTGCGACCAAGACCTGGAGGGTCCTAGCACCAGAAGCCGTACCACGCAACTACCACTCTGTCAGTATCCTACTTGCTGATGGCCGTGTCTTCAGCGGCGGTGGTGGTCTCTGCTATGTCGCCCAGGGAGTCGGACGCAGCTCTGCCAACTGCAACAAGCTCGTCGACCACGCTGACGGTCAAATCTTCTCTCCACCTTATCTTTTCAACCAGGACGGTTCCCTAGCCAAGCGTCCTACCATCACCTCGCTCAGCGCCCAGAGTGTCAAGGTCGGAGGTACGCTTACTGTGAAGGTTGATGCTGGCACTACAAACGCCAGCCTTGCCCTTGTTCGCATCGGCAGCGTCACTCACTCTGTCAACACCGACCAGCGTCGTGTCCCCCTGAACAACGTCCGCGCCAACGGCAACAGCTACACCGCCACGCTCCCCAACGACAGCGGTATCCTCATTCCCGGTGCCTACTTCCTCTTCGTCATGTCCAACCAGGGCGTCCCCAGTATCGCACAAACCGTACAAATCGTCCTGTAAAAGAACTGACTGCTTGTCTAAAGAAAACACTACGAACATGTTTCAATAATGCTCACGTGAAGAAGGAAGTGGAGGAAAAATAACTTTACAACAAAATCAAGAACCTGGATGTCAAACCTACGCTCTTTTATGGCTCGCCTCCCTTTATTACCGCTCGATTATATATACTACGCTCACTCGCTTTTATATCTTACTTGCCAGTCACTCCTTGTAGGCTCCGTAACGTTAGTCTAGTAGATAATGTTAATTTCAAATTACTCATCAACCACTTTTGTATTTTGCCTGTGCTTGTACCTATGTGATTATACACACATATATATATATATATATATTTGCCCGTGAGATTCTCTAGCCACTCGATATCATACAAGAAACAACGTGGAGTCTTCTCATCAAACAAAAAAAACGATAGAATCCTTCCAAATCCGTCGTTCGTAGCACCACCTACCACTCCATACATACTTCGACCCTTCCCCCGCACCCTCACCCCACCACCCAGCCAACC